>NC_138781.1:134499833-134537333 GCF_965178545.1 Coloeus monedula | reverse complement strand
CACTCAAAAGCAGTAGTTAGGTACTTCAGTATTTTTAAGGACATATTTTCTCACAGCCAAACTGCCTACTCACTCTGTAGCAGGAAAAAACCCAAGCTGTCTACAGAGCAGGGACCAGATGGAAAGCTTTCTGTACTTCTTGATGGAACACCCGGCAAATACATGTAATTTTTATATATGTATTTTTTATCGACCAAAGCAATCTGGGACGGAATCTTCGCTAAGAGGCTTTTTTGTCTTCAAGACTGTGTTAGCATGGCAATATCACTTCCCAGGACCAGAGTTAGGCTCTCGGCCATGCTCCACAGCAAGAGAGAGACTCTTGGGCCCTGCAGTCTCTTCTGTCCCAAAGACTTGTCCTGAAGCCAGACCTATTTTCTGTTCCCAGCTTTGCCTCTCTGTGTTACCTGATTATAGGCAAGTCATTCAAACCTTCTTGAAACCTTTCACACACTGTATATCCTGTCTGGTCTAGAGCCACTACAGATTGCTAGGTCTACCAAACGCTACGTTGCAGACAGAAGCCAATATTTGTGTTTCTGTAATAAAAATTCTGGGAAAGAAGCTACTCTTCACCATGTGTTTGTGCGGTGCCTCACGCCAGGGAGCGCTGATCTATTACAGATAATAAATAGTCATCGAATTGCTTATCTTTCTACTGATTCTGGTTCAGAGGAAGATAAGATCATTCAACTGCAGAAACCTTCACTGGCCTTTTTGTGCATATTTTCTATATTAATATCAAGCAGCATTTAATCTATTAAATTTAAGTGGTACATGGTGTACATGTTCAGTGCTGCCAACACTGTTTTTCAATAGATGTGCTGTGCATATTTGTTTTAAGCATCAGTATAAATATTTTGAGTTACTCAGGCTCTCTGAACAAATTTGTCTTAATTTATATCTTTATTTTTTCATACATCTGTAATAATTTATTTAAACTTGGAATTATAAAAACATCAAAGCCTAATGTATTACTATGTTCCAATGAAGCCTTTTCAATTTAAATTATAATACTGGAATATTTATGTTGCTGATGGAGGAGGTGAAGATACTGTCTAAATCTTGAAGGATATAATGCCCAGTCAAAACAAGAGTGGAGCATGTTTCAGACACTGAAGTCAACAATTTAGGGTAGTGTAAGCCAGTAATGTCATGTTTGTTTGCAGTCAGTGTTTTTCTGGTTGAGAACTGGCTTGTATCTCTCATGTACAGAGGTACAGAAGTCTGTCTACAGGCATCAGTAGCAATGTGCCGCTGCAGGTGTAGAGAACTCCCTTTGCTGTCAGAGCAGAATCTCTGTACAACCCTCTGTGTTCAAGGCCATGTTGGTTTCAGTCTCTATGAGTACGCTTGAGTTGCCTTGGGAGTCTCATCTCTCCCTGCTCACAGTAGGGAGAATGTTGATGTTCCATTCTGCATTCAAAATTAGTTCTTGTCATCTTCCCAAAAACTAGTTCTTGTGTATCAGGGCCATGGTGACCAGAAGCAGTCTGCACACTTGACCTACCTAGAGAGAGGTCCTGATTAATTTTCTCCCAACAAACTAATTGTTTATTAATTTATGGTTTAATAAAGATTGTTTAGAATAATGTTTTGAGCAGATTGAAAATACTTGAGCTGAACTATAAATTTTTAAATACAGCTTTTCTTGACTTCAGGTTAAGTGTTTGTCCAAATATTACTTTATGCTATTACAAACCCAAATTATAAGGCATGTCAATCATAGTTTTCTATATTAACTTCTAAAAAATTAAACAACTGAGTATATCCATGTTTAATAAACTTATTAAAAGCTGTACATGCTTGTTCTGTGCAAACAAAATCTGTTCAATCTATTTAGATAAGTTTATCTGCAAATGTTCACGCTTATGGTTAAAGAGCAAGAATGAACATTTCTTTAGGAGAAGCAAAACAAGTAAATCACAGTTTTTGCTGAACAGTTCAAAATTTGGTTGTCTCTAGGAATATCTATATATTAAAAAGGTGCTTTTTTGTTTGTGATAGTGGATAAGGAACACAAATGTGTTGTTTCTTCATTACTCACCTCCTAGGTAGGGTCTTCACATTTCTACCTCACAGGCCTGCTGAGATGTGATGATACATCTTTTAAGTATGCACCACTATTCAAATAGTAGATCTGATTCTTTTATTTCTTCCTGATATTTATTTGTAAATATGTGTGAACTTCTCCAACCATTTTCTGCCATGCAAGGCAGTTCAGGTAGTTGGGTGTCTTGACTTGGATTCTGTGTCAGCTTTTTAAAGAAACAGTGGAATTAAAACAAGTGAAAAACCCTGCTCATGACACAGTCTCTCTCTCTCTGATAACCAAAACAAAACAGATATTTGATTCTTTCACAAAATATTTCTGTTCTAGGTAGGTCTGAAAAAATTTCCACATTCCACAACCGTCTTTCCATCCTGAGATGAATAACTGATAGCAATTTCTAGTTTTTTCTCCACTGTTATAAGTTTCATATGTACTGACTCTCTTCTGGCATTTTTTGTGATGCAGTGGTTCTGCTCTTACGGTACAGCAACAGGTGTTGGAGCATTTACCATTGTTATAATGCTAATAAAGTAATTTACCAAGATCCTGGGCTCAAAACTTCTCAGAACATCTGCTTTTTGTTTGGTTCCATGCACATTACTTTCAGAAATTTCTGACTTCAAAAGTATTTTCCTGTTTAAAAAAATAAGGGATTTTTGTTTGTTTTAGGATTTTTTAAGTGGGAGGTATTTCAAAAGCAAAGGAAGCTACTGAAGTTCTTTGTCTTATATACAGTTCCTAGCGGTTATGAGATTTAATCCAATACTTGAAAATTCTGAGGTGAAAAATTAATTGTGCAGTAGTCATGGAACAAGAGAGGTCAAGGCACATCACTTGGTGGTACAAAAAATAATTAGGTAAAAAATGAGTGGCCTTTCTTAGGATCGATGTTGGCATGTGCTGCAAAGAAAGGAAGATGTTTCCCAAGATGTGTAACTATCTCTGCAGAGGGAAAGGACATATAGTTCCACCTGTTCTGGCAAAAAGTATGACTAAGTCTGACCCCAGTAGATGGGCAAAATGTGCTGCCCAGGGATCATTTTCTCAGTTCTCTTTGTCTGAGTCCTGGTAATCTCCAGGCCACGACCCAAGTCCCAGTGGGGCCATGAAAGAACAGTTAGAAATCCTTCAAGCTACATCTGGCTAGGAGGAAGATTGTAGCCCTCCAGCTGATTAACCGAAGCTCTGGAACGCAAGATTTTGTTGTAATCTCTATCTTAATGTGTAACTGCAAGTGTAATGGGAAAGCTGAGGGCAATCCTATTCTCAATCCTGTTCTCCCCAAGGCCCTCAAAGAATGGTGACTGAGGCAGCTTATAGAGTTGCAGATCCCCTGGTTTCAGACAATTTCTGAGTACTAACTGCATTCTGAATGGGAAACGAAGAAGGATTGTCACTTGTTGAAAACAGCTGCTCCATAGGAAATCAGGTTTTATATAGTAAGAAAGCAGAAAAAAATCAGCCAAGACAGTGTTTTTTCCCTCTTTAAAAGGGTGGCACTCAGACCTGGTTTTCTCACAGCATTTACAATTTTCTTTTACATTTTCAGTAACGTCCCATCCTCCCATGCATGTTTAGTACAGCTATAGCCACTTTTGGAGGCTGCCTGCTTTCAGGCAGCTAACCTAAACAAATCTCGCTGGGAATGATGGCAACAGTTTCAACTTAGAGCAGGCTTCCCTCTGATTTTTCTTCTTCATCTCTTTTGAAACTGTTTGCAAGCTGCCCTCTTAGCAAGCTGCCCTCTTAACACGTGCTACACTCTTGCAGGCCAATCTGCCCCTGCTGCAGCGGGAGCTGCTGCACTGTGCAAGGCTAGCCAAGCAGAACCCAGCCCAGTACCTCGCCCAGCACGAACAGCTGCTTCTGGATGCCAGCACCACCTCACCTGTTGACTCCTCAGAGCTGCTTCTCGATGTGAACGAAAACGGGAAGAGGCGAACTCCAGACAGGTGAGCACCACCCCTCCTTTCATACCCTGCCCGGTGTCTGTGGGTCCAAGATGCTGAGCTCCACCACCACAGGGGGGAGCGTGCAGGTGGGTGTTGGGGGGATACTTGGATGGTGTTCCCTGGGTGCGGGTCCTGTCCTGCTTTCAGATCCAACCTGACCATGAATATTTTCAGAGATGGGGCATCTATCACCTCTCTGGGCAACCTGTGCCAGTGTTTCACCACCTTCCTTATTAAAAATTTCTTCCCTTATACCTAGTCTGAATCTACTCTCTTATTAGCTTAAAATCATTATCCCATGCCCTTTTCATAACAGGCCCTGCTTATGCATGTCTATGTATACATACTTACACATATATATAGAGAGAGAACTACATACTCATATGTATTCCTGTGTATATAAATGTAATACATGCACACACTGATTCAGTCACCTGAGGACACACTGTGGTCATATCCACACAGAAGTAATGGTCAGCCAGTACTGCAGTGTTTTGTGCACAGTATTGTCATGAAGTGACAAGCAGCAGATCATGCCAGCTCCATATATGAGTCCTTTGCATTTGATGTTTTGTTGAACTCAGCATTAAATGTGAGGAGAGTCGCTAGGCATTTATATTGGGAAGTATAAGGCAAACCCCAGAGCACAGTCACGGCTTTGATTCCTTCTGCTATGCCATATTTCCATAACCATACATGGAATATGCATAAGGATAGTTCTTTCAAAGAGGAGAAATGTTCACTGAAATCTGTTTTGTTGTTGAGCTGAGAAGAGTCCGTGCAGAAATGAGGCAAGCAAATGCATGTGTGTGAAGTACAGTAGCTTTAGGGGTATGGAACAGTTTTTAATTTTTGGAATAAAGTTCTTTGTTTAGTGTTACAAGGAAATGACTCTTGTGGTTATTTACTTTTAACTGTCTTCCTATGCTAATGTTAGAAATTCAACTGGCATTTACATTTTACCTTTGGGAGATTCAAGTATTGTATTTTTCATTGATTTGTTTGCCATGGGTTTTATAGTGTGGAAAACTTCTATTATGCTGTTCTGCCAAATACTGCTACCTGTATGCCTGAGGTATGCAAGTGTCCTAGTTATCCTTTAAATGAAAAAGATGAAGATTTGTGAAGTCAAGAAGCCTTGTAACTTTGTACAGGTGACATTTTTGTGTTGGAACAGGCTTGAGTGGGACAGAAATAAAGAGAAAACAAAGTCTGAAAGCTCACGGTAAAACTTTAGGTCTTCTCATAGCCAGAAGTGAACAGTAAAATTTAAAGTCACATAGCCATTAGATAGAAAAAGATGTGAAAGTATTTGAAATTAGTTTGCCTGAGATTGTGTTTCAGAAAAATCACTATGGATAGACAAGAAAATTAAGGTACAAGCAGAAAAGCTCATTTTAGGTGTAGCTACCCTCTTTTCACCGGTTTTTCCGGACAAGTAGACCAAACTGAAGCAGCTACTGGGGTTAAGCATATCTCTACACCCCAGAAAGATGATTAATTTTTGGACATTTTATGTGTATTCTCTTACTATGTGCAATGAAATAACTTTTCCAAAGCTGAAATTTAGCACCTCGGGGCAGTTCTGTATATCCTCAGTCTTTTCAGAGTAGTGTACCAAAACATCTGTTAAAAAGGCCTCTTAATATCTTGTGAATAACTTAAATGTTAGCATGCTGTACTCCAGTGTCAGTAGCAGACACAACATTTTTCCTACAAGGAGATAAGCACATGAAATTATCTCATAAGCCAGTGAGGTATTGCTTGACAGAATACAGCGGAGAAGAGAGATGTGCCTTCCTGACAGCCCTAACTCACTTTTTTTTTCCTGTTAGTAGAGAGCAGTATTACTTACATCTCCCACAGGGCTACAAAGGAAAAATGCAAAATAAAGTATTTCCTTTGCTTTTCATCCTTAGCATTTGGAATAATGCTCCCTCTATTTGAATCCTGTTTGACAGTGTTGAATTTTGGTTATTTTGTAGTAAGTACAATCTCACCTGTGTTATCTTCAGTCCTGCTTGTGAGGGAGAAAATGGATGACGCAGGTAGAGACCAGAACAAGAACTTTGTAATGGAAAGACCCTGTATTGGTTTTATAACAAAAAGGACATAAGATTAGCCCATAAAGGGACCAGCAGGTCAGGAGAATATTGGATTTTAAAGTCAGCCTTCATCTTTTAATTAAAACTGAGGCCCAGACCTAGAAAGATTTGGGTCTTGTTTACGAATTTTGTTCTCAGCATTTCCTTTTAGTTAAAATAGGTAGGTGGTCTTGAAATTCCTAAGTCTGTGCTTGTGAAATCAAGGGCCTTTGGTTTCACAACTGACGTCTGCCTCTCTTAGGCTGTGAACAACTTGGGGAGCCTTCAGTTCCTCCACAGATAGTAATGCAGCTTTTGGGGTGAGGGGTAGACAGTTTAACTTCCAGTGTTGTGGGTAAGAGCCTGTGTTTGAATTCCCAGGATCCAGGGAGGATGTAGTGTGGGGTGTCCCACTGGCCTGCAAACTACAAGGTGCGGCAATTTCTGTCAACTGCAGCCTGAAGTTCAGCTCCTTAGTTCTGGGGAAGTGGTGTTTCAGAAAAACCCATGCTTTCTTTTTGACTCTCCAACTATTTGCTGTAATGCAAAATGCTCACGTGAAAAGAGACCACCCAGTGCACCCATTGGAATGGTACCTCGAGCTTAAAAAATAAGTTGGTTTTGTTCAGCGTCAAGCAACCCTGTCACTGGTTAGTCACATCTACTTCTTCATTGCCTATGACTATAATAAAAGCTATACAGAAAAAATACGTGGCAGTGTTTGCTGAGCCAAGTTCAGTGGAGTTGTCTTGTGCACTCAAGAACATTTGTACAACAGATTTAGTAAAAAGAACAAGATGCTTTTGGAAAGATTCTTAAATTTACTGAATTGGAGTCTGCATACCTTTTCATTATGATTAAGTAAGTCAACCACAAAAAACTGTCCTCAGAGGCAGAACATGCCTACACTGAGTGAGTATTGAAACCAAATACTTGTCTGGCTTTATACTCATTGCACTATTAATTATTTTAATTGTTTACGGAGGAGCATAAGGAAACATCTGGAAATATATATACCTTTTGTGTAGATATATAAGTAATTTTCAAATATGCTACTAAAAATAAAGCAGAAGATATCAGACATACTTTAAGAAAAGGTTTACTCCATGGCTCGTAAATTAAAAAAAATTGCTCAAAGGCCACATCTTTCCAGGAGAACTAAATGCAGTTGGAGTAATTTTGATTGAAGAGGTGTGTATATATATATATATATATATATATATATACATGCATGCATTGTATATAATGTGTATGTTATATATATACTTACACATTTTTATTTTTCATTTGGGCATGGGTAACTGCATACCATTGATTCCAGTAGGGGCAGAGTACAGTAGAGGATTAGGCAAAGAAAGTGGAACATGTGTTACATGTAACCACAGCTGCCTCATGATTTTTTGTTAAAGAAAGTCCACATACAGTAATTTTTTCTGCTTATAATTTCAGAACCTTTTTTGCATATCCATTTTCCAGTTCTGTTTATTTATCTGCATATCTAAGTCTACTATATGTGAGGTTTTATAGAGCAATCTGACAGCCGAGCTTCGTGTGTTACTGAATGTTTTCTTGGTGCATATGGTCTGACACGGATGAGCAGCCACGGTGAGATTTTGGAGTCTATTAAACTAGCTCATTAAAAAGATCAATCTGTTTCTGTAATAACACTGGGAACCATCAGTCACTGCAAGAGAGGAAAGCTGACACCTGAGGAGACAACACATTTTGGTAATTTGTTCATGACATGTTATGAACAAAGTGTTCACTGTATTTTGTTTACAAGTTTTGGAGTTTACGTTGTACTGTAGTAAAGCAAAGCAACTTGGACCACAGTGAGGTTTTATTTTGGTGAATGAATGCTTAATTATAAATTACATGATTTTAAATATATTAACCACACAAAACTTTGTACTAATTACACAAATCCTGTGAGCTTGCTGGAAATGGCTGATGGCATGTGAGCATGTCATATAGTGACTCTACATTTATGACAGCTGCCTACAAAGCGGATATAGGATAGCAAAAACTTCTGTTAGAATAGCATTCTTTTGAGTGAGAAGAAAACAAAAGTGGCCATGATTGTATTGTGACTTTAGAAAGTGGTGCTGTGGTTGCAGTACACTTGGAACCTATGACAAGAAATACATGTTGAAGGTACCTGGGCACAGAGCCCAACTTTGATAATACTGTTAGGTAAATCTTATTTGAAGAGTCTCCTCAGTATCTCAGTAAGGTGAAGGATGCTCACAGCTCTTACAGCTGTGCTCCTTGTATGCCATGTGTAATTATGAAGAATTTAAAAAGAATTTTCATAATATGAACTGCTAACAAGGCAGTATTAATCTTTTCCATAGCACAGTATTATAAACAGCTACTTTATTCCAGCAAAGCATTATCATTTGTTTGGTTCATCAAACCTTTATTCGTGGAAATCAGTTTAAATCAAAGCATCTTGCACAAATAGTAGATGAATAGCTTTGTCTCAGTCTTGAAGCTGACTGCAGTGTTCTTTGAAATTAGTGTAATACTCTCGATCAGGTGAAACCTAATTTTCTAGCCAAGGCAGTTTTGCATGGTCAGATTTTCTACACAGGAAATTATCCATAAATTGCAATCATTTAAAACTGAAATTACAACCTACAAACAACATAAATTCAATTAAATGGGTACAGGCTAAAAAGTAGTGTCTATTCTGCTGTCTTTAATCTGAGTAAATCATGGCTTCAAGTAAAATGACCCCTGTTTGTTTATAGCTGAAGGACTCTATCATATTGCCAGTTTTCCAAACAAATGTGTTGATTTATAGGCACATCAAGGAAAATGTAAGTGTCAGTTATGTTTCCTACATGTTCACTGTACAGCTTGTGGTTACTTTGCAAAATCAGATGAAAACAGATTAAAATTGTGATGGTGTTATATTTGGAACTACTATTCACATGGGCCTGCCAGTTACTGGGAAACAGGAATGCTTCCTCAGGCATCTGGGGAAATGCTGTTGCCCCGAGGGGGTGAGACCTAAAAGAATGAGTAGGACTGTGCTGAGAAGCAGACTAGTAGGCTGAATTCAGAGCATCTGAATTAAGGTTCTCTTCAGTACCTTGTCTTTTATCACTATAGTCAATATATTCAGATATAGTAAATATGGCAGTGATTTCTGTTCTGATGAGGTTTTCTAAGTTGTTACCTTTTTTCTATATATTTTATGTGGTCAGAAACATAAAATGAGTTTATGTACAGTCTCGTTCTGGTATTCTGCTAAGCTGTTTTATTTGGTCAGTGCAGAAAATATAACAACAAATTTTAGAATTAAATTTTAACACCCAGAAAAGACACGGCAGCTGTTGCCCAGCATAATAGCAAAAACATGATTTTAATTTCGGTAAATGTGTTTTCAGCAGTCATGTTAGTTTCTGTGTTAGTCAAAGTTCAGTGGATATGCCTGGTGTGTTTTCCAAGCTAAAGCAGCGCATTGCAGTTAAGGTAATGAAGTACAAAGCATTCTTAAAAAACACAGAAATACCTGTACATTAAGGTGCAAATATATACTTATGTATGAAAATATATGATTTTAACATCAAGCTGTGGTGCAGAAAAGGAGAACTGGATTCCCACTTGTCCCAGTTTTCTGCCTTTACTTTTCCTGCACTGAGTGATCAAAAGTCAATGAGTTATTTAATCGTTTGCTGTTTCTGACTTTTACTCATCTAAGTTAAAGAACATTCTAACTGTAGCACTAAAGGACTTAGGCGAATTAATAGCTTGTCTTGTACAGACAGGAAAGTCCATTTCTTTTGATTGCATAGTATTTTGACAACTGGAAGATTGGCATACTGAGTTTGAGTACATATGTGCAAAGAAAACACACACCAGCAACCAAATACAAAACTTGTCTTGAAGAGCTGTCAGAAACATCACCACCTATTGAGAGTTATTGCAAGCAGTTACATCATGCCAAAAGTAATAAAAAATATGTGATGGACCTCAAGTTTTCTTGGTTAGGAGTTCTCACAGCCATGCTGTATTTCTTTTGGAACAAAGTACATGCTCCACTTTAGCAAAGTATGTCTTTTATATCCGACCAAAATTAGAATAGATGTCCTGCTGTGTTGGTGAAAGAGTCTGCCCTTTTTCCCAAGTTACAGTTTAATAAAATATATATACCTGCAGCTTCTCTGGCATTAGTAATTTTGGTGAGGTCTCTGAGAAATTGCTTCACTCCTGAAAACAGTGAAGCCCATCTTTTAATTTCCTGCTGCTAGTTACAAGATCTTATTTTGATCTTCTCTCTCAGAGGATATTGACAATGATTTGGTTTCATCCTTCCTCTCAATGGCAGTAAATGTGAACCTGCCATTTACAAGGGGCGACATTTCATACACTGACTGCTTCCCCAGACAGTCCCTCAAGGGTGGTTGTTTCCTGGTGGAAGGTTTGTTGTAGAGCAGTTGGTTTTAACAAGAGGCAAACAAGAAAATTTACCTTTCTCTCAAAGTGCCAAAAAATCGTATTATTACTAGGAATGATACATTATGCCATCCATTTCTTCCAGTTCTTTTTTAAAAAAGCTGGAGTATTATCAGCAGTTTAATAAAGGTTTTTGGAGGGAGGACTGAAACTTCAATGCAATATTTATACCTAATAAACTTTCTTATCAAGGCTAATATTTTGTAGGTTTTCTTTATTCACATGGTAAAAAAAACCCATATTTCAGTGAAACGAAACTTCCACAAAACAGTTGTGAACCCACTGAAGTAACTCTAGTCTTTTTTTTTTTTTTTTTTTTTTTTTTTTTTTTTTTTTAAATTTTAGTGGATAATTAGTTCAGTATGAGTTCGAGGTTCTCAAGCAGAGGTGTCCAGTAGAGACTGCTTTGGAAATAGCTGATTTTGAATTGAATTAAAGCGTAGCTAGAACATAAGAAACCCTCAGTAGCTCTTCCAAGTTGCCTGAGCATAAAACCCCTGTCTAAGAGTAATGGAGTGGGAAATTCTGAACATTACTGAGGACTTGAGTCTAATCTCATCTTCCTGCAAAATTAATGATAGTCATAGCACCTTTGACCGGAATAGCCCAGGTGGTGCAAAACTCTCTGAAGGATGCATTTCTCATCATCTTAAGTCAATTCTACCCCAAATTCTCAGTGTCACACCTATCTTGATGGGAGTTCATGGCACGCTGAGCTTCAGCACGCTGACATGCACTGCTAGACTGTCTGGTATCCTCTTGGAAAAAAAACATTTCTTAAACTGCAGATTTCTCCTAATCACTATAAGCTATAGCACTACAGAAAATAGGAATTTCTTGGTCTCTAGCTTCATGTATCAGTTGATTGTTTCACCTGTGCAATTGCATGTGTATCCACCCCATCAGCCAATGATCTCAGCAAAGGCTGTTTGCTCTCCAGGCCCTCGTTAAGTGGCTCCATCAGAAGGCTCACCCCGCTAGTATTTCTCAAGTTACAGGGATGGTTAGACAAGGTGAATGAATCCTTTGTATGTTTCAAATCAGCAGTGTTATGAAATGTTCTGCAACACCACACACTTGGAGCAAAGTGAAAGAACAAAATTTAGTTCCTGAAGCTGCATGTGTAGGTGGGGGTGCATGTTCCCAAGCTCTGTTCACTAAGTGAATTAAAGTTCCTTTGCTTTGTTTTTCAGAACCAAAGAAAATGGCTTTGACAGAGAGCCTTTGCACTCAGAGCATCCAAGCAAGCGGCCCTGCACTATTAGCCCAGGCCAGCGGTACAGTCCAAATAATGGCTTATCTTATCAGCCCAATGGTCTGCCTCATCCCACCCCACCTCCACCTCAGCATTATCGTTTGGATGATATGGCCATTGCCCACCACTACAGGGACTCATACAGACACCCCAATCACAGGGACCTCAGGGACAGAAACAGACCTATGGGTAAGGCACGTTGATTTTCTGCATTGCTTTTTTAGGTTTCTGTTCCCCTTGTAACTCTGTTTTGTGAACAGGACCTTTTTACCTGCTGTTCAGATATAGGCTTCATGGCTGTTTGTCCATCCATCTGCTTCTAATGGCTTATTTCAGATCTGTATTTGTAAAAGTGGATTGAATTGTGTCTCTTAAGTAAGAGGGCCAGAAGGGGGAGGAACCTCTGTTTTCAAAGCTGCATAAGTGAAGTGGACACTCAGATGTATGCCAGGCAAGGATAGGTAAAGCCTTTTATTTTTCTTCTAGTGCCAGATTTGTGATGATAGCAACATCAATATAGCTTGATTGCAGCTTAGAGCAGAAGAAAGTTGTTATCTTTCAGAGAAGTGTTTTGTGTGTGACATCTCCAGAGCGTGGGGATGCCTGCAGAGGATGTGAACAGCAGAAGCACCAGCCACACCCCATGCAGCACTGTTTGGTTTAATGGGATGTCTGATGCTCTTGGATTTTACTTCACATCTGCACTTAGTGTTCTTCCTTGTTTTAAACACATCTTCAGTAAGAGAGGAACACTTAGAAATATTCAGCATCTGTATAGAGGAGGCTAAACAAAGAACAAGTGTTGGTTCCCCTTGAGTGTTGATAATAAATACTGGCTTGGTTGTATCATGTTGTCAGCTGCTCTGATATATGTGCTACATTTTAACCACATGTTGTTTGAACATCTGTGAAGGGATGAACCCTTAATGATGCTCTGTTGACATGGTAGTAATTACTGTATTTAGGGAAATAACACAGAGTTTATACTAATATTTTTTCAACTCTCTGAAGTACAGCTAGTATTTGATGCACTGAGTTACCAAATAATTTCCTTGCTGACTTCAAGTAGTGCAAATGAAAAATTATATATTGTATTATGTTATATTTATGTCTTTAATAATTGTATGTCGTCAGAAAGAGTTATGTCCATTTTTGAAAGGTCATCTTGTAACCTATAGAACTTACAGAATTGAAGACATTAAATGAACAAAACAGTAGCATCTTGTGTGGGGAAAAGTACTAAAGAGAACTTAGAGCAAAGTTTTTAAGAAGCCTATTTTTTGTGGTGGCATTCCTGATGCTAGAACAGATAATGTATGATATTTTTGTCTATAGGCTCTTTTCTTTTCTGCTTTTTTTTTTCCCCATAGAGGACTCCCAACATTGTAAACACGATTTGCTCCTCTTTGGCAGGGTTGCATGGCACACGTCAAGAAGAAATGATTGATCACAGGCTAACAGACAGAGAATGGGCAGAAGAGTGGAAACATCTTGACCATGTAAGGGCTAAATATACTTTTATGTATTATTGTCTGAAAGGAGCCCTTCTTAGATAGGAATTTAAAATTGTTCTTTTAAAACATGTCTGAATTCCAAAACAAGTTTTGAAAGCTTTGCTGATTAAATTAGAGGGCTTGATGTTCCCCACTAGATAGTTCATACCAGGCCTTGCTGATAAGTGTGTCCTGCAGTGTCCTAATTATTACAGTCTGCCAAAAGAGGTATGGACTTTGTCTATAAACACTGGATCTGGGGCTTGGATTTGTTCCTGAATTTATTAGCTCTTGTAAAATTTGTAGGCATCAGTTCTGGACCACATCTTGTGTCCTCTGTGGTGCCATGTAATACTAGTGGTAGGACTACAGCCTGTTCAGTTGTTTTCTCCTTGTCTTTGCTCTTTCTTCTGTAAGTCTCTATATGTATAGTTTAGGATCACCTGTTAAAAAGGAAAGGATTGTCATTCTTGAAACAAGTCTAGAATTTTTCAGCTATAGTTGAGGTTAACAGAGAGGGGCTCCTTCATTATTAAAACCCACGCACTCAGTACATCAACATTTTCTTTATTATTATGTCACTCTGTGAATAAAATGTTCTTCTTTGTTTCTGTGCTCCATCCACCGCTGTGAATAGTTGTTGAACTGTATAATGGACATGGTGGAAAAAACTAGGCGATCTCTCACTGTCCTACGGCGATGTCAAGAAGCAGACCGTGAGGAGCTGAATTACTGGATACGGCGGTACAGTGATGCGGAGGATTTAAAAAAAGGCAGTAACAGCAGCAGTAGTCATTCCAGACAGCAGAGTCCAGTGAATCCAGATCCAGTTTCATTAGGTACAGTGTCTTTATTGAAAATCATGTACTGATTCTCTTTGAGTTCAGTTAAGTGATAGATGATGTTTGCATTTGTTCTTCTGATTCTTCTGTTATAGTGATGATTCCACTCTGCTGACTACTGAATTAAGTATAACTCTTATGCCCTAACAGTGGTGTTGCTGGGTGGAATGGCTTGAGTGTTTTTGGGCGATGCTTGGTAATTTGCTTTCCATTCAGCAAAGTCTGAGAGTGGTGGAGGGAGGACAGACGGTCGTGTAGGGGCGGAAGAGCAGCGAGATGTGCACTGACTCTGTCCCTGCTGACTCCCCCTCTTGCCTGATTGTTTAAGAAAATCTGTAGGTGCTCCTGGATTGTTTGCACTTTGAAACAGAGGGCTTTCACCTTCTCAAATCAAATGACTTGGAAGTTGTCTTTCTAAGGAAATGAAGAAAGTTGTAAAGATATAGGCACTTCTTAGCTGTACTTGGTTTCTGTTTAAGAAAGGAGCAAGATTTGGGATGCTCACAGCCATGCTCATATGATCCTCCTAGGTCTGTGTCCATCACTGCAGCTCGTGCAGGTGTGTCTGAGGTAGTCTGGGTACTGTTTGTTGTGTAGTTCCATGAAGCTGTGCAGGCCTTGACTCAAGCTGCAGAGCTTGAGCCGAGTGGGCTGCTGCTGCCTAATAAGGACCAAACAGCTGGGCTCTCAGGCTCTCACCCCTGCAAACCTTCACAGTCACACTTGCACGGTACCTCACACAACTACTCTAAGAGGACTCTGGTCTATAAAAAGAAGCTTCTACTTTGGGGGCTTTCTGTAAGTTATTAGTATTTTGGCCTTCTGCTACCCCATCTCCTCATTTTCATGGCAGATATGGTAAAGAAACATCTTGGTGATGCCTTTTTATTGTTCTTGTTCTTTTGAAGACAACAGGAGACTATGCTTGCTTGTCTATTACTGTCTTATAAAAAAATAAATTTTATCCAATGCCATCTACTCAAAATCATCATAAACTGTGCTCATTAGTAGAATTGCATATGTGTGTTATTTTTTTGCAACTATATTTTATTTTTAACTGTGTTTACCTTTTGCCTTTAAGAATAATTTACTAAGTCAAAAATTTATTTAGTTGCAAATAGAAAAACAGAAAAATATAATCCCATGTCCATCATTCTCTTGGTAAATCTCTAGAGTTATTACTGTAATATTTAGTGCCTCTTGATAACAAACACATCTTTTATGTGTGTGTGTGTGTCAAATTACCTGAGTCAATAGCTCTATAAATGTGCTCCAATCAGTGGAAAGAAGGGTTATGGAAATGCTGTTCCCAAGTTCACTAATAAGTCTAGTCCCTAGAGGAGCCCTTCTCAGAAAGAATTCATGTAATGGCTTGTAAGAACAGTGCTAAATGTAATGTAAAGAAAGACTCATAAATATGGCATCTGAAACGTCAATCACATCTGCAGCCTCAGGAGGAACACTTGTGAGTAGATCAAAAGCAGTGGCTCACTTTTCTAGTAAAGCTGTGGTGCAAAAACAGACAGGCCGCAGTGCTTGTGTAGTTAGTAGGTAAAAAAAGTGGAAGGTAACTTGAGTATTTATATATCCCCAAGGAAACTGGAACTCATGACGTTCATCAAAACTTTATAATATTACAATCCAATAAAAATAGTTATAACCACAACAACAGGTACAAAAGATAAAATTAAGATCAAGCATACAGTTAGATCCCTATATTAGCATTTTGTTTGTGTATTTGTCAAGAAGAATTCTTGGAAACAGCAAAGTCTTCTGGCTTAAAAGATAATTATACAGCATAGCCTTTGGCATTGGACACACCAGTCAGCTCTGCAGTACTGTGGATACAAATGAACTGGCTGAAGTGCATCCATTCAATTATAACATGTCCATTTTGGTTATTTGGCTGAAAAAATACTTCTGAGACTCACAAACAGGAAACCTGGATTGCTTCAGTGATGTACCATCCATGTCAATCATAAATATTGGTAAGAAATGCTTTTATGTCTGACATGACAGGGAGAAAGTACTTACTTTGGAGTCTATGGAAAGGTAATCTTTATATTTCCTCAAATCTGCAGTAATCTACTTAACAAAATGAAAACCTCTAACATTAAGAGGTATAATAAAACTAAAGCAGTTGTCTGTGAGCCTTGAGATGCTTTAGGGCTTTTTATTTTAGTTTTGAAGTGAGGAAAAGGGATTGCAAAATTCCTCCAATATTTTAATTAAAGTACCACAACATGTAAATATTGGGGAGGTTGCTACAGAGATTCTAAATGTCAGTTATTCCCCTTTGTACCTTTTTTTGGTTATTTTTTTAAACAAGGTAATCCACCCTTTAAATCCATCTTGTCATCTCCACTAGCAAGGGAGAAAAAAGAGGGGGCCATGTGGCTACATTATCTGTGCCTTTGTTTCTTTTTCGTTATGATTCGAATATCATCGCCGAAGTGATAACTTCTCACTTCAAACATTATGCCACAGCCTGCATAGATAGCTCTTGCTGAAAAACTCTGAGCTGAAATCTAGCATGGATAGTTTGAGTTCAAAAGTAATTGAAGAAAATTCTGGTTGTCATTTTGAACCAGTAGGCCATTTTTCCTGCCAAAGATTTTGTGCTTCTTTTAATTTGACATTCCTATAAATCATGTTGAGCATGGCAGTTTGCAGTATCTGATCAATATTTTTCTGTGGATATTTTTAATTAAGAAATTAAATACTTGATCATTCATTTTAATGCAATGTAATCTAATACACACATTAGCTAGCTACAACAGGTTTCAAGCTCCCATTATTCTCCAAGAGTGTGCTGAAGGTAAGATGGGTCTATTCTTTTCAGTCTGAATAATACATGTTTATGAAAGTCTAAAAATGACTCAGACTTTATATATATTCACTTGATTAACTGTGATGGTCTATGAAGTGAATAATACATCATCTGACTCCTCCATTTCTGCTGAAGAATTTCAGTACTACATACTGCAGCAGGACTGCAACTTTCATCCTAATAGTGAATAATTACACATATCAGACACTGTATACTGAAATACACACAGTGGGATAAATTAAAGATGAGGGTTCTTCAGCATTGTGGGTTATAAACAAGATCTATAACCATACTGAGTGCAGCTGTGGCTCTAGATAAGTGGAGCAGGCACACATCAGAAGGTCTGCAGCAGTGTTGATATTTTGTGTCTGTTGAATTTATCTGAATGGAAATCTTACAAAATAGAGTTTGAAATCTCCAACTGAAGAGTGCGAATACCTGCAGGATTTGCCTCAGGAAACCAGGATTCTCAGAAGTGTATGAATTTGTCAAAAACACATAGGTTAGCCATTTTTAAATACATTTTTAAATGTTAACCCTTTCAGACCCTTTTTATTGTCTCTGGTGCTGTTCCCCATCATGTTTTCAGTGTTAAGTCAGAGCATTCCTGCCAACACATATCTATTCATGCTGCGATTATAAACCTGTTCTTTGCCATTTGCAGATAATCAGCATTGCTGTGATATGCATGATACTATCAACATGAGCTACCCATAATGTTGTGTGAATACCACAGTAACATTTATAACTTGTAATTCTAGAATGTAAAGCCTCTGTGATACTGGTCACTGATGACATTAAGTATTGCTCTTAATCCATTCGCTGCATGGGAGGTTTGGGCTCGATTGTGGCTTACTGAACTGCATGCTGTTAGGTAGGGCTCCAGCTGTAGAAACACTGCATGTTTGTATGCTCAGTTCTGACATGGCCTCTGCTTGAGGATGATTCAGTAATACAGTACCTATGTGGCTTTGCTTTTCTTAAGAACACAACTATATTTTTAACACAATTTCAAGGGGTGTAGTAATAGGCACAAAAAATGTATTAGAGGGCAAAGAAGGGCAAAGATGTACTTAAAAATGCTGGAAACACTTGCCCCCCAGCCAGGTTTGCAAGGTACTCTCATTCAGTATTACCCACCTTCTGATCTGTATCTCTGTATTTCATTACGTGGAACTGGCACACTTTTGAACTTGACTCTTACAAAAAGGCAGTGAATATTTTATATTTGTTGCTCTGAGAATTTTTTTTTGTTTGTTTTCTGTGTCCCACTAATGGTGTTACATTTATTATAGGATAGAATGAAGCAGAACTTGCATATGAAATATGGAAACCACATAAATACACAAAAAAGCATATCTATTTAATTTGTTCAGGACTGCTTTTATGTAGCTTTTATTATTTTTGAGCCTTAAAATTCAGTACAGCATGTAGGGTTTTGTTGTCCCTGCCAATGTTTTCATAAATGCAGTAAATTATAAAGATCATCAAAACATCAGCTGTCCATCATCATTTCTTAATACTTTGTATTATATAGACTTGTACGTCACTGTCCAGTGATGAAAACCTCAATTCTTTTCTTTTGCCAACCTATCTCCTCTCCTTCTTTCCAAATATTAATTAGGCTTTTTAAGAGTTTTGAACATAACTTTTCCTTCTAAGTCTTTCTATTCTGTTTTCTAGGGTTTGAGCCTTATTATCACATGAGCATTCATATAATCTATTGGGTCCTAGCCTTTCATCTCAGTTTCACTTCGCAGATCCATATTTATGGCTGTTGTACGTCTGCACATCTCTCAATACTTTCAGCACCTTTTCTTTTTATCTTAAAGTGTCCAAAAATGTTCAGTAGAATGTGAGAGCTGAAACCAATGCAAATTTTTGTGTTTTCTTCATGTGTATTCTTCTGTCCCACTCCAACAACTTTCTTACTATTTCACAAGTTTATTTCACATTAAAATAGAAAATTTCAATACCATTTTTGATATGGAAATTCTCTTTTATTTTTACCTCATTTAAGCACTTACAGACAAGTACAGACTATTCTCATACTTATGTCCTTTTTATTTTCCTTGTTCATCTTTTTAATTTGGTTCAGTAGGAACTGGACTAATTACCAACACATGCTTTCATGCCTTGCCATGAATTTCAAGTAAATTCAGTAGTGTACATACTGTTGTTCTGCATAATAACATTGCTGCATTGTCACCATTAACAAACCTTTGTTATTTTGTCTGACATGTAAAGCCTTTTCTGATAACCTTTTCTGAATGATCTGCCTTGTCACTTCAGGTTATTCTGAATTTTCTCTGATTTCATTCCATTTCCTTTCAGGCAGCATTTTCTTTGACTTCTAGGTGCTGCAGTTAGTTATTTAATATTATGTGTTTTCCTCATTATGGCTTTTTGCATTTGCTTTTACATTAAGTATTTTAGGGACTTCACTCAGTTGTGTTAATCTTGGTTTGAGTTTGCTAGATGTCCAAGTTAAGATCTTTTGTGCTTCAGTTTTAATGAGCAATTTTTCTTACTCTTAAGCTGAAGAACACCTTACCTTAAAAACACTAATATCCTCCATTTATACCCTCTGGTCATTTCCTGTAGTTTACCCCCAGAAAGAAGATTGTGTTCACAGACTCATCACCGCTGACTAAACAATAGCCATGTTACTAAAATTTTTCTTGCTTGGAAAATATAGTTTTTATTATCTTCATAAGTGCTTCTTGTCTTTTTTGTGCACCATTCCAAACTATGGGAAAGTCTCTCATAAGCTCTTGATTTACGTCTACTTGCAGAGGATCTCATTCCTCATGTAAATAATTTGTGGTTGGAATAAGAGCTTGATTGATGTTTATGTTTTGGAAATTTTAACAATTAGCTGGCAATCTGGTCATTTATGTCATTGAATTCCATTTTTGGAAAGTCATGTGTACCAAAAAATCAGTTCCACATCTCTCTCCTTTTTTTTCCTTTTTTTTTTTTTCTTTCTTCTTCTTCCCCCGAATACTAAGAGCCACAGACTTTAATCAAGGTTATGCTCTGCTTGCAGTGGATGGTACCTTAAATAACAGGAAAACTCAATACAAAGTAAAGACATGAATACAACAAACCCCTTGTTTTGCCATATTTGGAGCCTGGTTAGGTCTTTTCCTGCAGGTATTTCATGAAGAGCAAATAAGAGTAGTTTAATTTTTTGCCTTTATTTTTCTTGAGCTTTCAAACAATATTTTCTGCTGCTGGCTCTGTCCCCCTAACTGAACTGGCACTGTGCCTGTAAGTCTAAAAGCCTTTAATAAGGGGTGAAAACTGTACACAAGGCTATTCATCATCTCCATAATCATGCAAGCCAAGCGATACTGAGAATTTTCCCATTTTTGGTATCAGGTCTAAAATCCTCTATCAAGTTGATTAAACCAATATAAATAGCTGTTTTGTAACATCTACACACACACACACACATATACAGTATTACTATTTTATGCTTGAAAGGTGTGAAAGTCTGCCAACAAAAATCTATTTTAAATTGTTGTCCCATACTTCAGTGACAAACAGAAGAGCTGGGTAAATCCACTCAGCTGCCTGTCAGATGGGAAGATGTACTCCCAGTCAGTGTCTGCAGATTCTCATGCTAGAAACTACATCTGTGAAACAGTGCACGGGGATTGGGATTCCCTACTCTCTCTTGAAAAAGCCCCTGTAATTTCCACCTTTCTTAGCAATACTAAGTGTCATCTTTTAAAAGCATTTATGTGGGCTACTGTATGTAAACAGTACTGCATGGATACATATAGTGGTGTAATGATATGAAAAACCTGATGTTTCAACCTTTTTCTTAAAAATACTGCCTTTTGACCAAGTTAGTGAATAAAAAACTTGTATGATACAAAAATGAGTGCATTTAGTCAAAATTAGAATTCAAAGAATGGCAGGTATGCTCTTGTCATATTTCAAGCTCAGACATCAAACAGATATTGGATTTCTAGCAGCATGTCTAAAAACATTCAAACCTGTCTGTAATGTAACAAATCAAGTTGTTTTATTTAGGCAATTGAATTCTGACACATTGGCAATAATAATCATGGCAGTGAACTTAGCTTTATGTGTTTGGTTGGTTTTCTTTTTTTCATTTTGTCCTCTATTACTTTGAATAATAGTTAATCAGTTTTTAAATTGTATTTGAAAGGAGCAATTCCAATTTCATCTGCTGAGGATCTGTATGCTAAATCTCAGGCCAAAGTGAATTTTCATTTTGTATTGTCTGATCTTAGGGCTTTGAAGTCCCTGTGGAAGGGATCTTACTGATTTCAGAACTCTTAGGCCCAGGCCTAAAGGTTAAACCCTTTTTTAAAAAAAAAAGGGGGAGAAGGGGAAAGAGCTGTCAAAATGTGATTGAAATATGTGGGTGAATTATGAGCTTCAGCTCCAGTGAGGTTGTTTGGCAGTTTAGGGGCTTAACCTAAAATTAAAGGTTCTGTTTTTCAAACTCTTGCAGCTACAGTTGCCAACATGGGCTCAGATATAGGAAAGCATACCTCTGAACTTAGAGAAACACCCCTTTGCTTTTCTGTGGACAGCTTATTTGATCACTGGAATGACATCTTGACTTTTATCTGCACTCATCAGTAGTCATTCTTTTGCACAGAGCAGAAGTGCCAAACCTGCACTGTTGCCCTCTTTCTTTTTTCTTTTTCATAAATACAATGACAAAGGACAAAGCACGTCACTCCCTCAGTTTGTCTTGCAAAGCCTCTCTTAGAAGTGTGGATACTGTCATACAGAGTTGACTCAAAACACTGAAAAATAAAAATAAAATGAATGTCTCAACTTGGCTTAAGATGAGACATTCAAGTTGTAAGAATTGATCTGGTCTATGTGACATTCATGAGCTATGGCCATGGCATCCGTTTTGTTTTGAGGAGAGAAAAACTTCATGTGGTTTCTTTGTCTGAGCAATAATTAAATAGAAAAGGTATTTTTCTCTAAGCCTTGTTCTCAACAAGCAAGCATTGCTTATGGTGGTCTTTCTTTTTTCCTGTTCACCCCCTCCTCCTGCAGAGTCTCATCGGGAATTCCTTCACAGGCCTGCATCTGGATACGTGCCAGAGGAGATCTGGAAGAAAGCTGGTAAGAACTGTTTAAAAACGCCAGCTTAGTCTTCTGGCAGCTGTGTGTAGTTGTTAATGCACTGATGTGAGGAATTGGGAGGCGGGGGAAGGGCTTACTAGTAACAAGAAGAAATTGTGTTTAATAATCTTAAACTGGAACTGATCAGGACATTAAATAATTTTATAATAGAAGCATGTGCTGCTATAGTTAGGGGAATATCAGTACTTCCAATATGGACCCCTATTTTCAGGGCTTCTAATGGTTTCAGGCTGAAACTTGATATGTTAAAAGTTTGTCTGTTAGCAATTTTAAAAAAGAGAGGTTAGTGTGGGTGGGTTTTTTTAAGCTTCAGGGTTCTTACCTAGTTAAGGTTAGAATTCCCAAAGGAGGGGAAAAAACCTAAGTACACCTGTTTAAAAAAAGGCTTCAACTATGCAAAGTAACCATTCTTAATTTAAAAAAGATTTTGTGCCTGTCAGCCCCCAGTGAAGACTGTGCTCATAAACCTGCAGAGTTTGCAATGAAGTCAGCAAGTTCACATCTCTGCAGCTGCTCTGGCTGTTTGCAGGGCATTGACAGCATCTGCCTGTGCCTGGAAAGCACCCTGGGCAGACGTTGTGGTTGTGCAAAGTTTTCTTAACACTTTGAAACTCTGCCTGAGCACAGGAGTTTCCTGGCAAGGCTCCCACTCTGGTGCTGGAGCTAAATCTTTGCTCCTTTGACACTGACATCAGAGCTTCCTTGTTTTCAGAGGGGCCAGGAGGCAGCTCTTGAACTCCATCAAGACAGTTGAGGAGCTATATATACACCCAAACACGCCCCCCTGCTTTTGAACACCTGTATAACCATGAAGTCTACAGCAGCTGTCTGAGCAGCAGTTAATGATTAAATGGCAAATATGCAGCAGTGCTGATGCTTTCTGATCAAATCTCCTGTAAATGCTTGGTACTTTCCAGGGTATTTTAAACTAATACACAGGATACATGTAAAAATGTTATGCTGTTATCTTGTTGCATCAGACAAGAAGATGTGTTTTGTGTGTAATGTGGGTTTATCTTGTAAAATCTACATTTGCCAAAGTTAATATTTTTAGAACTATTGCATTTTCTGTGAAAAATAGTAAAACAATGTACATGTTCTTGGTTTTGTCCAAGGAAAGTGTAGCCTTTGTAACTCAGTGCCCAAGAATACTTTTAAATTGCCATATTTATGTTAACATTTTAAATGAAATCTGCAAAAAAAAAAATGCAATCCCAGGAAATCTCACTAAGAGGAGCATTATTCTGTTGAATTTCAAAACCTTTATTCCTCTTGCAAAATCTAGGGTTTGATGTCATCTGGCATCAGGTTATTTATGACTCACAGATTCAGTACGATAAAAGAAAAAATTTCTTCATAATTAACAGAAGTTATTGAAGCTTTTGGCTTGAGTTTTGAAATTGGATGTGCATTCACACTGCATGTATTCACAAATGGTAGTGTACAGGAGTTGTGACATGTCATCTCATGAACATCTGTGTCATCAGTTCCTTTGAAAAACGTTTTCCCTTTGGTCCCATTTCTGGTCTCTTATTTTCAGGCTGATGTGGGTTTAAATCAAGTGAGCATGCCTGTGAATTGGAGAATAAAAGAAGTGTGACTATACAGGATGCATACATGTATCTGTTACTAAGTCTAGTCAAACACCAGAAAGCACACTGCTTTCATAAACCATGGTCCTGCATTTTCAGGAGGGTGCTCTGAAACTGGAGGTCTCCACAATTTCGTGATCAAGGCAGTAAAGGTGCAATTCAGCTCTGTGAGAATAGGCTTCTGATGCCATTTGAGATGCTCCATAGTTTCCTGGTTGGGCAGCAACTGCCAGTCAAGAAGACTACAAATCCCTCACAGGTCATTTCTGTTGGCTCAGTATGGATCTCTTGGTGTGTCAAATGTCTGTAAAGACCAATATGCAGAGAGCTGAATCAAGTATGAGAGTCTGTTTGGAATGCTGGATCCATTGCACTGAAAGAATGGGCATAAAAACCAGTTAATAAGCAAACTCAAAAGCATGTGGAGAAGGGATTCACTTTTAACTTTTGGAGATTGATAGACTCTAGTGTAATTCTTGGAATATACCAAGTTAGGCATGTGCTTTTGTGGTTGCTGGAGCAAGGACATATTATGTACCTCATGAGTTGAAGCCATGTAAGCCCACTTCAGTTTCATACACCAGTAGAAAACAGTCATCAGTGCCCTGATTAAGCTCATTGAATTATGGATATGGGGTTGAAGAGTCCAAGACAAATTCTTGGTGTTCCTCAGCAGTCAAGAGGGAGGGAGGCAGGTAATGAGGATCAGTCAGATCACAGGTTGGATGACTTGCTCTCTGGGAATACATACTTGCCTTTATTAAATACAGAGAGGGTTGCAGGCCCATTGTGGGCTGCTGCAATAGTTCCTTCTGTACCATGTAGAAACTCTCTTCTAGCCATCCCTGTCACTAAGCCAGGCCCAATGTCCATGGCAGTCCAGCTGTAAGCTCTGGAGTTACAGAAGAGGAATGAAATGACCATCCTTTGTCATACAAAGACAATAAGGGTCCTGCACATTGTACAGAATAGTCCTGAGAAAGAGATGATGCATTTTGGGATATGATACTGAGATAACTCTTTGTCGCCAGCTGCCAATGGCCACCCTTGCCAGGGTCAGCCTGAGAGTGAGATGATCCAAAATGTTGTGGTGGCACAGGACTGCAGATCTGCCCACCACCTTTCTTTTCTCATCATGTGGACAAATGTGCCAATGATGTGAGGGAGGTGACCAGGAGCTGGCTGGTGAATCATCATTTTGGGTGAAAGAGAAGTACCTCTCCTAAGTCTGCTCCAAGGACTTCAGACCATGCTGAGTAATGCCTATTCCACACAAGCCATTTGCTTCCTGGAGCTTCTCTCGTGTGTTAGTGCTGCTCAAAGGGAAAGAAGATTTCAGTTGCATTCCTAAAATGACAGTGAATTTGTGCCAAGAATGCTTAGCATTGTTGGGAAGGCAGAAGATGCAGGTACATGCATCTTAGATACTTGGTTTTAAAAACTTCCAGATTTTTGCTTTGTGATACTGGAATCTAATCACTCTTCCATTCTCTGGTAGTGCGGGGAAAGGAAGGGTGCTGGTATCATTTTTGGTCTTCATAGCTCAGCATTGTCAAGGCAAATAAAAATCTCCTTCACTTTCACCCATATCACAAACATATCTTAAACTATGAAGCCTGCATTCTATATCTATAAAGTATCAGTAGGCAGTGAAAACACTTAGTTTGAGAAGCTGTGAAGGAAATCAGTGATATGAAATTTCATCTGGTTATTTAGGTGTTCATGAGTTTGTAATATATTGAAATGATAGTGCATTGTGACCTGAGATATTTTAACTTACTTATTTTCACACTTAGTATAGCGCAACACAAATTCTGTCATCAACGTTAATGGAAATATTAAAATCCAATCCATAGTTAAAGCCAGTTAAAAAGTATCAGTCAGGCATATGTGGCCTCATAAGCCCTTTCAGGCATCTCCATGCTCTTAGAAGCATTGCAACAAACTTATACAATATAGAAGATAGAATTTTCAATTTCTATATTTGAACTGAAAAGAAGTAGATTATCTGGAATGAAAAACTAAAATTAGAAGTCCCTCTAAAAATGTTGGAGTATTTTGCTTCTGTTTAATATAAGAAACTGGCATTTCTAACCACTGCAAACACCTAACTGTAAAACTAAATTTATATGATGTAACGAAAGTGCATCATGCCATACAAAGATCATTTCTATTCGTAGCAAACATCAGCAAGAATACAGATTTTCTCAAAGAAATCCACTTTGTCAGTAACTGCAGTTCATAGACACGAAATGCCTGTATTTAAGTTGCCTCATTTTTTTGAAAATGGTAATAAAATTGCATCTGTATGTTTGCCTGTGTATATTTCTTTTCTCGTGATCAGTGAATGGTTGCAGTTGGTAATAAATATTCAAGCACCTTGCAAATGTCCTACCAATTCCCTTTGCTGATCTGTGTGTGCCTGTGGGACTAGAATAGGAATGCATAATTTAAATATAAATTGCCTGATTTGCATATACAATTAGACTAGCTGTAGCTTTGATCGTAAGCAAAAATTATTGTCCTGTATTGCCACTTAGATAGAATTTTAATTCACCTTGAATATTCAAAGTAAATTAAGCTGTGGCTGTATGGTGGAAGGCTATGATTTTTTCCTCTCTTGAGGCTTTCCCCTAAACAACATTTATGGTAGGGTAATATAAGGGCATATTTTCAGCCTCATAAAAATAAAGGCATAAGTTTTATCTCTAAATCCCTCCCCACCCCCTTGAAAACTTCAGTTGAAACCTCTCTTGCAGACATGTAACATGCACGCATACTCCTCAACAGAACTCTTCTTTCATTTTAGTTAGCTCAGTTTTAGTCAGTACATGGCTTAAAGTCACGTCTTTATTGTAATTTGCTTAATAACTGAAAATGGAGACTTCATGTAGTCATCATTTTTTAAATAACACGTGCAGAGCTATCAGACATAACTCAGGAGAGTGACTGGGTATCTGTACATAAGAGTTATGTCTGCATGTGCATGCACATAAGTACATGGGCTAAATACATGGACTAAAACTCAAACATATAACACCGTTCTAATACTTAGATTTTAATCTACAGTAAAACATTTTTAATAGAAATCTATGGTTTTAATTAAACACAACATTTAATTAAGGTGGGTTTTAAGTGCGTGAAACAATTAAGTGCAAACACTTGAATGAAACATGTCATAATTAGTTTTAATAAGAGTGTTAATTGGTACTAGGTTTGCCAAGTTAATAATTACTGCTTATTAAATTTTCAATTAATCATTGTCATTTTGCTTTGAATAAAGATGAAAATTAGATAAACTAATTCAGGGGGAGGATGGTTTCCTTGTTAATTAGAGCAGTTAATTAAAAAAAAAAGAAATTACTTGTTTTAGTTGTCAATTAAAAGACTGTTCATTAGTAAAATCTTTGCACTCTTCCTGCATCAAAAGCCAAATAACTAATTTGAGACAATCCATGTTTTCTAGAATAAAAGATATGACACTAGTATATACCCAAGGAAGGGCTCATACTATCATAGTTGTTTTATGAAAGCATGAAGGTTTGAGTTTAATGAAGCGGGGTGCCCCTGCTCAGTGTTAATTGTGCTCCAAAGCCTGTCTGGGCAGGGTGTGCTCAAGAGCTCAGAAGAGCCAGAAAGTCAAGTCCTCAAGTATAAACTTAGATTTGAAGGAGAGATCAAGAGGTCAAATGAATGTTCATAAACAAATTTTAATTTTGTCTCATAAAACAGTATGTCCAAGAAAAGATATTAGACCAGTGATTTAAAATTTTGAAATAAACCCTTGGGGATTTTTAACTTCATGTATTTATTTCTTAACATATGGGGAAAAAATTGTTAAAGACCATAAATCCTCTCTTAATTCCCAGACATTAAAAATACATTTTTAAAACAGTCTGTAATATGTCTTTAATAATTATTGTCCAGTATATTCATATATCTGCTGTGCTGCAAAACTAATTTTCCAGCGTTTAAAAAGATTGCAAATAAAATGGACCAGACATCTGAAATGATTGCACATAAAGAAGTACTGACTGAGAATCACAATAGCAAGAATCATTACTAGTGTTAGAGACTTTGATGATGGGGAAGTAGAGAAGCAACTCAGCACTTCTTGAGGATTCTTGAGGAACCAGGTTCCTGTGTGTCCTGCTCAGAATGAAGATCGTCATTATAGTTGAGAATAATCTCAACATAATAATAACAGTAGTGATGCACTTCCCACATCAGTCCCATGAAGCCGTGTGCCAGATGTGCTGTGCTGATGAGGATTTCTCCCTGCTTTGCAGAGGAAGCTGTCAACGAAGTGAAGCGCCAGGCGATGGCCGAGCTGCAGAAGGCAGTGTCGGAGGCCGAGCGGAAGGCTCACGACATGATCACTTCGGAGAGGGCCAAGATGGAGCGCACTGTTGCTGAAGCCAAGCGCCAGGCGGCAGAGGATGCCCTGGCTGTCATCAATCAGCAGGAGGATTCAAGTGAGGTAAGGGCCTTGCTGGGCAAGCATCACCTGTGGCTGCAAACCGCAGGTGTGTCTGAGCTGGCTTTAATCTGTGTGACACAGGACTTCAGTGCCCTCTATTAACTCTTTGCACACCTGTTTTGGACATGTGTTTCAGGCATACACCAAGTTCCAAACTCTCTTGGCTATGTTGTAATCTGAGCCCAAAACAGCCAGTGAACTTGAGCTCTGTTCTCACCTTTTAACTGCTGCTCGGGATTACATATAATGTGCACATTGCTGTTCTACTTTGACTTTACAGTAGCTTCATTTTAAAGCTCTTCAAACTGCCATACTGAATAGAGAAAAAGATGCTCAGTGGAAAACATTTGACACTGAAATCTAATTTAAACAAAGAAATTATTCATGAAAGAGATTGTAGAGCAAGGTGGCTAAAAACTTGTCTGGGAAAAGTGTTGGATGTAGAAGCAACTAGCAAAAGATGATGGTTCCTGTAGGACAGAATGTGAATGTAAATTTGCAAGTGTTTCCTTATTTTTAATGTGTTGCTTTGGCTGCAGGGAATATTTCAGAGTTGTGGAGTGGGCAAAGAGCATTAAGTAGGAGAAAAAATAGACTGAAAGATCAAAGAGTAAAACAAGAATAAGTATGTCAAGCCTTGATGTACTTTCAGACCTGAGAGTGGAAACCTTGAATTGTTGTGATACAGGACATTTGACACCGTGACTACGTGGAAGCTGGAAGTGAAGGAGCAGCATGTGTTTGACCAGTGCTGCACCAGTCTAGATAGCAATTAAATGTTATGCTTGTTACAAAAAAAAAAGAGTCTTAAGTTAAAACTGCCCTTAAAAACAGACATGACAAAGAAATTTTGTCAGTTAGAAGTTATTTCTATATAATCTCCATTTCACAAGGCCACTGAAATGAAAGAGCGTTACCTTCATGAAGTATTTATTGTTTGTATACTAACGTCTTGACTGTAGTAAATCCACTTTTTAATATAACTTTTAAATAGCAGGGAGTTAGGGAAAAGAGTAGGTGACAGTCCCTGTTACGTGGGGACATACATTCGTGTATGCTCATGTCTAAACACTGTGCATGAGCTGGATGGGCAGTGTTTTAGAAGAGTCACTTAAGTTGAGAGATGCAGATGAGCTACCTGCATCATGCTGAGAACACTGGCAGAAAGCACCAGCACATAAGTCAGTGGCATGCTGCAGTATGCATCTGTAATTTGAGGGAGCATAAGTTTTTAATTCATACCAGGCTTCTCTGGAGATGAAAGACCATTGTGGGATCACTGAATGCCCAGAGTTTCTCCTTAATGTGTAGCAGATGAATAACAAGGAGACAAAAGGAATTGATTTTCAGCATCTGAAAATTTCTCAGGAAGAAAGGGACTAGGGAAAGTATATGTACCCTTTAAGTAGTAACTGTTCCATTGTAGATTAAATGAGACATAAATTCAATTTATTGGTCTTTTGTATCTAAGATACTCAAGGACATTTTCCTGCACTGTTCATAGAAAGGGCATTTTTCTGACATAGCATCATTAAAGAGCTGTCATTTTATGCATGTATATATACAAGAGACTCCTATTGTTAAAACCAAAATTCCAAAGGTAAATACCTTTGGAGGAAACAGCAAATTAAATCTGTTTAGTGAACTGATATAGTGTAAGCAGGACAGAGGAAGTATTTACATGCCAGTACATACAGCCCATTTTTCCACAAACAAATGTGCATCCAAAGGAATGTGCAGAGAGTTTGTGTGCTGTGATTAACTTCTGAGCAGTTAAAGCTCTGGAAAAAAACCATATAGCAACATCTTTACTTCTGCTGCAGAATTGATTATAGGGTTTTTCACTTCTTGGGAACAGGACTTTAGGCAAACAGTTCTTTTAATTGCATTCTAACGAAATGTGGCTGATAAGGTTATAGATGTTCTCAGGGCTGTGTGTCCTCAGGGAAGTTTACAGGCCTTCTGGACCTAGAAATGAAGTCTAGTGTCCTGATCCTGCAGCTTTCACCCCTGTGATCATCATTTGAAGTGCAAGCTTTAGTAAGCCATCAGAGAGAAATCAAGTTTGACAGTTTGTTTACAGGTGATTGATTAACTGTGAAGGGAGATGTTGGCAATACTTGTTTGAGTTAGATGTATTTATTTATAAGTAGTTCCTCTTTGGCTTCTAATTATGGCAAACTCCAAACACTTAGAGCAATGCTTCTCACAGTTACCTGTTAATTCAGGCTGGTCACCTTTTCAGGTGACTTCTGTAAGAATGGACTGGACTTCTCCTTCGTCTTTGAGGACAGGAGAACAGTTTGCCAGTGTTTGAAAAATGTTTCTTCAGAGATGAGACTGAGTTTTTCAGGTTTGAGGAATAAGCTCCACATTTACTTTGGTATTCGTTATCTCTTGGATCTCTCTGTGGACACTGCTCCTCATTTGTCTAGGTTGTAAGTCTACATAAACTTCTCTCTGTTTACAGCTTTCAGCAGAACCCTTCCAGCAACACAGATTCCTGTGTGCTTAAGGCACCGGCGTAAAACTTCTAGAGCTTGAATATTACCAAATATGAAACTGTTACAGTGCAGCCTCTGAAGTCTTTCAGGTCCAGGGGGAATGCTGAGCATCTCTCCTTATTTCTTATCCTTGGTGGGACATTATGCCAAGGCCTGCAAGAAAGCTCACTGTAGGCTGCTGTATAACATCCATGCAGCTCCTGACAGAGAATATTTCTCTCATGGGTGTAATTTGTTCTTTTGGCTGTTGAAACTATGAATGGAGATGAGAATTTGATGCCAGATTTGTAATGTATGAGATACAGTTTTCAACTGATATGGCCACTCCCTGTCTGTTGGCAAGGTTTCTCCCTTCATTTGTTGTTCAGTAAAATGCAGCCTGAACTTCGCTGAGGCTTCTTGAAGCTGTTCTGGTGTGAGAATTATGTGGTAGGATTTTTATTGCAGTCTTCTCCAGCTCTCAAAGTGATCACTAGTACAAAGACTCAGGATTTTTGTGATTCTTATAATGCAGCCTTCTTATATAAGACATTTCAGAGGTCTCACAAAGAAAAGTAGATTGGATTTTTTTGAAATTTTTTGTTGATGTTGCTGATTTCTGTGCTGTTTTTTTTTTTTCCTGGTTTTGTTTGTTTGTTTTGGTATTCTGTTTTGCTTTGTTTTTAACCCAGAAAAGGTAGGATCCCTGAGTGCAAGATTGTCTTCAAGAAAAAAGTGAAGTTGGGCATATTAAGCTGACCAGACCAAAATTCCAAAAAACTAAGGGAGCACAAGACAGGAAGAAGACTAATAGGGGAGGTGTAATATTTGGAAGCATCTTGACTTTTAAAAAGTGGTCTGCAAGATTTTGAGAATGACCACATTACATAGCATAGGTAGAATTTCTGACTCTGACTTGATCCTTTGTTGAACTATTGTTTTTTAATTATCTTAGAGTTGTTCAGCATGGTTTAACTAGCACTCCCACTGCTTCAGTGTCTGTGCATTTACTTTCTAAAGATTTTCATAGTTTCTTCACATAAGACCTTGCAACTGACCAGCTAATATTCATGCTTTTCTGTTATTGAAATTGGTTGAGAACCAGCCAACAGAGCAGGCTGCTGCTGGAAGGCAGAAGGACCAGGAGAAGGCCTACCTGTCAGCATGGCTGTTCCTGAGCCACAAATTATTTCTTTACCAGTTCCTTACACTTGCTTGACAAAAGATGACCCATTCATCTGTAGCTGGCTTGGCTAAGTACAGAAACATGTGTGAGCAGCCTCCTCTCTAATGACTGCTGTGCTTGCTTTGGCTGCAATGTGCTGTTCTGCAAATCAATTTTAATAGTGAGGGTGAACAGTTTAGCAAAGAGACTGACTACCCAGATTGTAAGGGGGGGTGGGATCATCAAAACATCTGTCTTTCTGGTTTGGTATAAAATGCCACTGAAAAATCTGACACTCAGTGTTCTCCCTCAGTTTTTAATAGGTTGGGGGCTGGGGACAGGGAAGGAACACAAATGTTTCAGTTCTCTCTACTTAAAGCAGATGCTGACATCTGCTCAGATGAAACAAGTATGTAACTGGTCCAACACTGCTTTTAGGAGATGTGTAATGTTAGGGCTTGTTTATATTGCAGTGGTTCATGTTGTATGTGAATATCACACCTGACATTTTGAAGACAGCTGGCTTCAATCTCTGCTGACCAATCCATTGAGACCAGGACCGTGCCAGCAAACCTGACTCTGAGCATCAAGATGGTGTGATTCAGGCAAGCCTAGTTTTCAGGCTGGCGTTAAGTTTAATACCTATTTCAGCTAATGTTTAATTTTCTTGGCTGAGCATCTCTTGGAAAGTCTCACATCATCCCCTGCAGTGGTGGGTGATACAGAGGCACCAGAGCCATGTGTTCTGCACAGGATCAGCCCAGATGTGATGTGAGCATTGGCACTGCCCCAGACTGCTAAGCTAAGCCTGGCTCGCCAGCTTGCATGGCTCTTCTGCGGGCTGCTCCGCACTTCTGTTTTCAGGATTGAGCTACTTCCACTGACTTGTATGAAAGTTCATGTATTTCACTCTAAACAGAGGCTTGGGCAAGCCTGGAGTGTTCAGTGATAGGTGTAACTTTACTAGAAACATCTAAAAGTTCAAATGTCATTTTGACACAGTGTGGGAATTTCCAAAGTACCAATATATTTCCATTTCCCTTTCTAATGAGTCTTGGATAAAATTCTCATAAACAACTTTGCTGGATTTTTTTTTACTGCTATTCAGCAGCTCATACAGTTCTCATTTATGCCCCTGTAGTTCCAGTGATTTCTAGATGTTCCTTTTCTTGTGGTTAGCAGTGGTAGAGTTTTGAATGTTATGGGCCTTGCAGAACTGGGAAAAATCTGGGTTCTTCATACCAGCCACGCTTCCTTTCATGGTAAATTGGAGAAATCCGGAATTTCTCAAAGATGACAGAACAAGGGCTTTTTTTTTAATTTAATCAAGGTCTATACTAAGTCTCAGTTGGAATGTCAGAGGAAAGCAAATACTCAATTCTTATTGAGTATTTCAGAGATGAAAGCAACAGGATGGGCAAAATTACTGACGAGTATATGTTTTGGTACTGGAGACCACAGAAATTGAGACCTTTTGTTTTTAAGAATTTTCATGAGGGCAAACAGAAGTGTTTTAAGATGGAAGCTTAAGTGCATGAGAACTGAGAGTTTGACTTAAGATAAGACTCTGACCTAAGACTGATGTTCCTTGTCAGTTGAAAGAGGAGGATGAAACATGATCGGTGGTGTAAATTCAGAGTGTGATTTCCATCTGGTGTAATTTAGCACAATTTCATTGAATTAATCCATTTTCAAGGTAGTGAAGGTAAATTGAATTTTGTAGTCTGAGAATCTAGCCTTTTGTATAACCTCACTGTTTCACAGTCAAATCTACACAGAGTTAAACTGCAATGCAGTCCTCTTAGTTTTAGCTACATCTGGAACTCTATACAGCATGAGCTGGAAGTGCAGTGTAGTAGGTCACTACCTAAGGCACAATATATAAACCAGCAGAGGCTTTGAGAGACTGGCTTCTCCCTTTCCCTATCCATGGTCAACTCGAGCTGTACCATTCCCTGTGCTTTTCCTGTGCTTTAATAATGGAGATTCTCCAACATCTCTAGGCAATTTGTGCCTGTTCTTAACAGAATTTTGATCCCATTACTTATGCTCATCCATGTAGACATGGATGTAGACATTCACTGCAGTGATGTTTGGGTGGTACTGCCCCTTTTAGGCTACCATCTCACATGTAACTGTCTGAGTTCTTTAAGTCTCTTCTCATAGCTTGTGTTTGCCTAACTTCTGATTATTCTGGCTGCCTTTCTTTGGGTTCTTTCAAAGTCTTATTTGTCCCGCTTGATTGTCTGTATTTGAAGTGCATCATCCCAACCTTGATAGTGCTCGCAGCTGGATCTTGCCAGTGAAAGGAGATAGTCTTAAATCAATGGTAAGGCACTCCATAGTTGTGGTTCTATGCCCTTGTATGAAGACTGCCATCTTGTCACCAACATGACGTTGTGGCCATCTGTTGTCCCAAATGCTGTGTACACACCTCAGCAAGGGTGTACCATTTTGCTGGTACGTGCTAGAGCATCCCAGGAAGGAAGATACCCTGAGTATGTTCAATCCCATAGTGAGGTCAAACTTTGTGATAGCTGGATCTGCTGGAAATACATAAGCAGCAGGGGCATATGAAGCACAGCCCAGGCTATTAGCTTCCATCTTGAGCCTGGCTTTTCTTTAGTAGAATCTGGGGCTATGAGCCAGCACTGTGAACAGAAAGCATTTGTTTCCAAATGTTGTGGTGCCCGAGCCTGATCTTTGCTGCTCTTTTTCACTACTTGCACATGGGAAGGAGCAATGAATCGTCACAATGGTGAAGGCTGTGTGGGACAGGGAATTCTGCACGTCAAATCCAGCTGCTGTCTCAGTACAAGCTCCCTGTGATGTGTGTGCTTGTTTATGTTAATTTGCACTGTAGTAATTTTTAAATGCAGTAAGTTGCTGTGTAAATGTGAGCTGTAAAATTTATTTTGAAATTCTTCTATTTTATGTGGTTTTATTCCCACAATTACACTCAAGTTGTAATGACCTGTTAAATTAGAAATAATATGTCCAATGAACAAAATCACATACCAAACAATGTAGGACACATTAAGTAATCATGTAAGGAGCCAGCTTAGTGCTTTACCACTTCATTAAAATCTTCCACCTATGTATCACTTTTCATGTTCTGTACAGTCTGATATTTAACTGATGTCTGTTTTATTAAGAAAGTTGAACCAATACTGCTAGAATTAAACTACTTTTTTCTGACATCAGTACAGATCATGTGGTAAGTTACTGAAATACTGTATGGTGGCTCTGGTCACATCTGGAAACAGATCTCTACGTGCTCCTCAAAAAGGGAAGCAAAGTGAAGATTCTTCGGATGCTGGCCTATATTAACTAAACAGATACTTGAATAAGTCAAGTTTGACATCCTCATAGTAACTCCCATGCAATTAAAGCATGCACTTCAATGTTGCAAACAGATTTGCACAGGGGAGGAATTCCTGCACCTAAGCATTTGCTGGCTGGCTGCAGCATTATTCCACGTGGGGGGAAAGTGTCATAGTCTGCATGGGGATGTTTTATACACATGTATATGTTTTCAGATGAGGGAATAAAGGGAAATATGGGACAAACTCAGGGCTGGCAATTTAGTTGGAAGCAAATAGCTAGGAGGTTAGCAGGCATGGCAGTCGTGGAAACTCTGTGCAAGTACAACTGTAGCAGAATTACAGCAGTTTTACTGATCACAGTACAAGCAAGCATCAAGCTGTCAAAATGAAACTTTCATCAGGATGAAAGAAATAAACAGATATTGTAATATAGAAATAGAATATATAATAAAGGATATAAAATAAATATTAACATATACACATCAAATACAAAATATAAATATATAAATTGTAATGAATATAATATATAATAAAATATAATAAATAAATATTATAATAAGGAAATATTAGTATAGCAAAAGAAGGAGAATCCAGGTACATCACACTTAGTTGTCTTTCTGGTTAGCAGGACGAAATGCTAATACAAAATGCTAATGCAAAAATGTCAGGTCATTTTGGTGTATGCATAAATATATCTATGTGTGTACATATTCATGTACAGTGGTCTAAATTACTTACAGTTATTTTTCATTGTGGAGATAAAAGGTTGTTTAAAGAAAAGGTGTTCGAGAATAGTACAGCTATTCATTTCCAAAGGTGGATTTACCTCTCCAGCACTGGACAGAGTTTGAGCAAATGAACCTGAAAAAATGACTACTGAATCAAAACCAGGTGATGCCAGACAAGGAGTCTGAATTCCCAACATTTAACTACCAGAAACATCTGTTTCTGTGTGTTGGCAATTCCACCTTTTTTTTTTTTTCCCCAAGTGTTTTTAAAGATGGGAACAATTTTATGAATTAAAAAAAAAAAAAGTCCCCAACACATGTATCTGTAATTACCTGGTTTAGTCTGTGTGTTTAATCAGTATGAATTGAGAATGCCATGTACCTTTGATTTCAATCTCAAAGAACAATTGGGCACTGGACAATTACTCTTTCCCCATCTGCCAGTACATGCCTATGCAAAAAAAACAAGCAACCAACCATCCAAAACAACGAAAACCAGCAAAAAGAGACAATATGGAACTTATGCAGGCATATTTTCTAAAGCCACTTGATTCTGATTAAAAGTCTTAATTTCCTTAAAATACTGTTTTGGATTTAGGTCTTTGTTTCATTCTCGAACTGGGATTTCTTTTTTTTAAGTAGTTGAGGAATATCACTTAAGGATTGGCTGTGTTCCAGCATCCAGCTGGCAGAGCTATGGAGTGTGTTAAAGTGAATAGCACACGTATTCTGCAGTGGCTTCCCCATCCTGCCAAAGATTTAGACTCTAGCTTAACTGTTCACTGCCAGAAGTGCCACTGAGTCAAATGGTATTACTCAGACGATTAAAAATTAGGTTTTCCTAGGGTAGCGAGTTTTCCTCAAGTTTTACCTTTTCTTTTAAAGTCTTTTAAGTCTTATTTTCCCTTTCTTGTCTTGCATTAGTCCCTCTCCACTTTTGAAGAAGCACTTTTTTGTGTGTGCGTGTTTCATTATTTTTTAAAATAAATCTGATAGAGGAGCTAGCAGAAGTTTTACTGAAACTTTGTATTAGTCAGCATGCTGCTGGTTTCTGGATGTGGGGCATACTTGGAGTTTGCATCATTAGTACTAGAAACGAGCTGCTTCTGTCTTGCCCAGCTTCTGAAAGACAGAGTCCCCCATGTGACTGAAGCTGCTGTGGTACAGCTTCAGATACCCAAGGTAGCACCTACTGCTGCCTCAGTTGTCCTGAGGCAGAGGGTTGACCCTGGCAGCTGTTTTTACTGTAAAATTTAGGACACTAGCTAATTTCTCCCATCTCCCTCCTCTTTTGTTTCTAGAGTTGCTGGAACTGTGGCCGGAAAGCTAGTGAAACCTGCAGTGGTTGCAACACAGCACGATACTGTGGCTCATTTTGCCAGCACAAGGACTGGGAGAAGCACCATCACATCTGTGGACAGACCCTCCAAGCCCAGCAGCAAGGAGAGACACCAGCAGTGAGCTCCTCCGTGACACCCAGCAGCGGGGCCGGGAGCCCCATCGACACTCCACCAGCAGCTACTCCGAGGTCCACCACCCCGGGAACCCCATCCACCATAGACGCGACTCCTCGCTAAAACTGAACTCGAAACTCCGAAAACAAAACCA